>NC_083389.1:3057500-3095000 GCF_031755915.1 Ziziphus jujuba | reverse complement strand
CTTTTGTGTAATACTAATCGATAGGGCCTGATTGGTAAGTGCTACAAGATCTCATACATTGGAACCCATGGTTATGGACCCGAATCCATTAGTATGGAACATTTTATTTTCAAAGTGAAATCCCCTAGTTTATGAAAGAGTGAAAAAGTGCTTTCGTTGTTGTGGAATAAGAAGCCTTCATATCTTAATGCATGTATTTAATTTATTCGGAGCTATTAGACTAGGATCAACTTTTTGGGGAATATGAGTCGAAGCAATAACAAGAATATTTCTAGTGGAACATCTTTCACAACCCCTGGAGGGATAGTTCACTAATAGACCGAGGGATAAGTAATTCAACTCACTCACATCCAGACCATGAATGTTTGGAATCCGTATTATGCAAGGAGACATTGCTTTTGCTAATTCGAATTGAAGGGTGATATAAAATCGATCTATTTTTGGCATCATATCCATAGATAAATTCAACAGCTATTACAAGTAGTAGTACAAAGAGCGAAACAAATAGCTCTCGTGACCCAGAATAAAAAAAAAAAAATGTTTGGAGCATTAAAAGCTTGTATCCATAGAACATCTGACGTAACATAGATAATGAGTAAATAGGAGTTAATATCATTCCAATTGCCATTACAAAAGTAATTACTATTTTTGTAATTAAAAGATATTTTTGGCTAGTAAGTATTCCAAAAAATACTATCAATTCTGCAACAAAACCGCTCATGCCCGGTAATGCAAGAGAAGCCATCGATAAGATATTGAAAGTCATGAATATTTTTGGAATTGTGGTAGCCATTTCGTCCATTTTCTCGAGATAAATAAGATGTATTCTATCATAACTCATTCCTGCCAACAAAAAAAGCGCAGCACCAATAAATCCATGAGAGATTATTTGTAAAATGGCTCCATTGAGTTCTGTATCGTTTATAGAACCAATTCCTATAAATATGAAACCCACATGTGATACAGAGGAATAAGGTATTCTTGTTTGAAAATTATGTTGCCCCGGAGATGTTGAAGCTGCATAGATTATTAGAATTGTACCAACTATGATCAACCAAGGAGAAAAGATAGAATGAGCATGAGGTAATAATTGCATATTTATCCGAACCACTCCATACACTCCCATTTTTAATGATATTCCAGCTAGAAGCATACAAGTACTGTAATGTGCTTCTCCATGGGTGTCTGGTAACCATGTATGTAAGGGTATAATCGGCAATTTAACAGTAAAAGCAATAAAAAATCCAATATAAAAAATGATTTCCAGTCTTACAGGATATGATTGATTAGCTGATGTTTCAAAATTTAATGTTGGTTCATTAGAACCAGATAAACCAATACCCATAACTCCTATTAATAAAAAAACAGAAGCTCTTGCAGTGTACAAAATAAATTTTGTAGCTGAAGACAAACATTTCTTTCCGCCCCATATGGATAGAAGTAGATAAATTGGAATTAATTCTAACTCCCACATGATGAAAAAAAGTAAAAGGTCTTGAGAAGAAAATGGTCCTATTTGAATGCTATACATTGCTAACATCAGGAAATGGAATAATCGAGAATCTCGAGTCACCGGCCGAGCCGCTAAAGTAGCTAAAATAGTGATTAATCCTGTCAGTAAAATAGGTCCTATAGAAATTCCATCTATTCCCAATCTCTAGTAAAAATTAAAAAAATGGATCCATTTATAATTCTCTGTAAGTTGGATTAATGGATTGTCCAATTGGAAATGATACCCAAATGTATAGGTTATTAGAAGGAGTTCTATTATGCATATACAAATAGTATACCACCTAATTACCTTATTCACTCTATGAAGGAGAAAGAAAATTAAAGAACTCGTAGATATTGGCAAAACTACAACTATCGTTAACCAAGGAAAATCATTTGTGGTAAAAACAAGATACACTTGGACCAGAAAAACCCGTGCTCAAAAATATAAAATAAAATATATTATTTTGAGCATGGGTTTTTGTTGGTAAAAAAATAAATATATTGAAGTAAGGTTTTCAGAAACGTATCAATAAGCTAGCCTCATACTTTGAGTTGTGTCATGCCATAAATAAACTTAAACACTCAAGAAATCCACTGGACAGTTAAATTCACATCTTTTACAGCCGACATAGTCCTCTGTTCTTGGGGCATAAGCGATTTGCTTAGCTTTACACACCCGTCCCAAGGTATCATTTCTTATACATCCATGGGGCAGGCTCGAACACAATGAGTACATCCTCTACACGTATCATAAATCTTTACTGAATGTGACATTGGATCTATAAATTTTTTGAACATTCTAAATTTTTGATTTAGAAAATTTATAAATAAATCGTATATTTAGACATTAGATGAATCAGTGATTTACCAGAATTTTTTTAATCAATCATGTAAGGGAGCCAAGATACTTTGATTTCTTACTTTTTCACAAACATGATCATACATTATGTACAATACATGCTAATTCGAATTTATGAATATTCTAATTTCTATGATTAATACTACTTATTCAACAAATTCAATTGAATAATATGAGTTGATTTTTTGTTATACTAAATTGACGAAATAATAGCCGGTCTAATGGCTACTTTAGCCGCCGAATAGTTATAACAAAAATTGAGCCTTTTAATTGGAGACTATCCAAAAAATCAGAAAATGTTACAAAATTTATACTAACCACATTCAGTATAAGTTCAAGACACATAAGGGCTCTAACCATATTGCTGCTTGTGATCAATCCATAGATACCGATAGAAAATAAGTAGGCACTCAAAACAAGTACATGTTCGAGCATCATTGACCAACTCATTATCAATTAAATTTTGATTTATGTCAATATAATATGAACAACAATTCAACGGATTCAATTGACTAGAATCTAAAAGGTATGGAACAAATAAATAGATTGGTAATAGAACTAATAAAAGAATTTCTCTTTTCAACATAAACAATCTTTAATTAGAATTGAAGAGAAATAGATGTGATAACACAGACTGAAGTTTCATTGGGATTGCTGTTGCTAATTCTATAGATTTAAGATTTATTACTAGCATGCCACAGCGATTGCACCTATTAAAGCGGCTACAAGAATTATTAAATGAATTCAAAGGGAAGAAAAAAATCTGTTGGTAAATGAATTCAAATTTGTTGACTATTACTTATCAAATCTTGCTCTATAATCTAGTTTGATCTTGTAGTCCAAATAATCCTGTACCATGAGGTATCCATAATAGTACTTATTAGTAAAACCAAAATACTTGTACAAACTAGCAAAGTAACCCCATCCCCAATGGTCCAAAGATTAAAATCTTTGTAATATTCTAAACCATTCATGAACATCATAGAAAATATGATTAAAACATTTATAGCTCCCATGTAAGTAAGGAGTTATACTGCAGCTACAAGATAAGAGTTTAATAGAATATAGAATAAAGATATAAAAACAAGAACGAGTCCTAATGAAAAAGTAGAATAAATTGGGTTGGTAAATAATACTACTCCTACACCTCCTAATATAAGACCTGATCCCAGAAAGAATATAAGAAAATCATGTATTGGTCCAGGCAAATCCATTATATGTAAAAAGAAAATACATAAAAAATTAAAATTTTTTCATGACCTTATTGAGACTCGATGAGAAATTTTTTTTTATGATTTATTGTCAGGACCCGTCCAGAATTCCTTCCCCGGAACCCTAGACAGCCCTGATCCCAGGGAAATACCACCGAACCTTCCAACGGAAAATCCGGCAGCACCTCCCCTAAGGGATTTACTTACCACAAATTACCTGCACTGAAAACACACTTCTAACAACATCCCCTTATTCCTTCCACATACTACAAATTGTTTCCACAAATTGCAGCACTTCAAAAATAAAACAACAGCAGCAACCCAGTGCATAAAGAACAACCACACGTCCAATACAGTATACAGAGCATTATACAACAAATGTGGAATTTATAAAATGATGGATAAGAATGTAATACAAGATAGAGAGGAAAAAGGGAAGAAAAACTGCTTGAACCTTCGGCAACGAACTGAGACGTTGGGCTCGCCTCGGACAATCAACGTCTCCAACCTGGACCTAGGGGAACGGAATTTAAGAGTGTGAGATGCTAATCATCTCAGTGAGTGACCCTATCTACTATACAATATAATACCACAGTAATACAGTAGATAGATAATAGTTAATTGGAAAATAATAATTTCTCTCAAAACCCTTACAATTCTCCCAGTTGGAAAAGTTCCCCTTTTTAAAACCTTTTCGCAAAACCCAGTATGCATACCTCCCGAAAATCAAGGAATTAAATAATTTAACAAACAACAATTAAATAAATAAATACCCCAAATATATAATTAAACTGTAATAAATTATAATAAATAATTTTGGAACACCTTTGGGGTTTAAAACATTATTTGCAATTTACACCGATGCACCACACCATATACCGGTGATGCCCTCCGATACCCAGCGTCCTGAGCACCGACTGGCGGGAGATTAAAGAGAGAAACCTGCAGCGGTCACTTCGGCGTCCCGACAGTACCAACTGCTAAAAACCATCACCCGGCCAAGGAGGGGGGCGGCTGTGCGCAACAATAACCTTGCCTGCCCACGGTCCAATGGCAACTCACGGGTGAAGTAAAAACCGCACGCTAAACCATATAATAACCGCGTGCTAAACCACGTGTCCATACACCATACACCAGAACACCAATACTGTATGAGTGCGTCTAAAAATAAACATAAGTAACCAACCGTACCGTTTTTCCAAAAACCACCGTGGGAAGTATACCAAAATTTCACAAAACACCATCCCACATATTTTATCCAATAACCCGGTACGAAACAGCGATAATAAACAAACCACAATTTTCTCGAAATACGAGATGCAACCATAAAAATACCGAGGGCATAATTTATAAAATTCAAACCAATATTTTCGTAAAATATTTAACCAATTATGCCCGGAAAATTAATACTGAAAACCACGTACAAATACCACCGAAATACACTTTGCTCATGCATAATAAATAAATTAAATTAAACCGCATTAAAACCATAATTAAACCACACCACATGAGCATAATTTAAATATCAATTTAAATACCAATTAAATATAATTAATTGCCCAAAATAATTTTTGAAGGTGGGTCACTCACCTGGAGCACGCAATTAACCCACGATCCACTACGGGATCAATTCTACGACTCACCGGTGCTCCTAGAACAAAATTCACAGATAGTCAAATAAATTAATATTTTAATCGGGTAAATAATACCCGATACCCGGGGGTCAAAACACAAACGTTAACCAAAATAGGCGAATGATATACCGAATCGAAGCTCGTGGAACGAGGATCACAAATCCGGTCTCCATCGACCTCAATTTCGCCGGAGGTGGCCGGAATTTGGTCGGGAAGCTTCGGCCGGTTTTGATATTGAGGAATCTTTCAAACGGCTTCGAATTTTTGAGATTGGAGGCCATTTTTGAACTCAGGGGACCCAAAATAGGGGGATAGGAGGCTCAATTGGGACTGGGATGGCCGGAAAACACAAGAAAAGAGGAGAGAGAAACTTGGTCGGCCGGCGGCTTCTCCGGCCCGATCGGCGCGCGTCCGGCGGCGGCTGGCCGTGAAACTTGGCGGCCAAGCTCGCGAGGTGGCGGGCTTCCTTGGTGGCTGGCGCGTGAGGGCTATGGGTGGCCGGAATTTGAAACACAGGAGAGAGAGGGACGGTCGGGAGAGAAGAAAGAAAAGCTGCGTGTGTGTGTGTATTTCGGGGAAGAAGAAGGAAAAAAGAAAAAAAAAAAAAAGAAAAAGAAAAAGAAAAAGAAAGGATTGGTGTTTTCCCACGTGGGGAAAAGAAAAGAAAACGAAAAAGAAAAAGAAAAAGAAAAAGGAAAAGAAAAAGAAATAAAAAAGAAATAATTAAATAATATTAATAATAATATTATTATTCAAAAATAATAAAATAATTTGATTTTTTCACATGGTTGACATGTGGCATTTCACCATGGTGACACATGGCCACCTTCATTGAGTCACACGTGGCACATCGTTATGCGTGTAAAAATAATATTAAAATAATACAGTATTTGAAAAACTTTACAGGTCCATAACTTTCAAACCACATGTCCAAATCGGACGTGCCGCTAGTCTACGGACTCGTATCGACGAGCACTTCACAACCATGCATGAGTCAAAGCTCAACCTTGCATGAATAAAAAGTCAACTCCGGCACCCCTTGGACAGTTTGGACCTCAACTTGTTTTGCTCATAACTTTCAAACCGTAGTTCCGTTTTCAACGTGCTACCAGTCTACGAACTCGTGCCAACGTGTACTCCGTAACGATATCTCAGTCAACCTAAAATTCCAACCGATTCAAAAAGTCAACTTTTGACCCTTTGGTCAACGGTCAACGGTCAACCTCGATCAACGTGCAAAAATTTCCGACATGGTTCGGGACGGGGTGTTACATTTATAATCAATTCCTTATTGAATGAAATCCTTGGGGATGTGAATTAATGTGGGTACAGATATTGGACTAATTTCATTCTTTATCTAAAAGAAAGAGTAGTTCAAATCCAAAACTATATTTTGAAATAATTATATAGACATTAATTACTCGATTTTCAATCCAAATTAAGACATGATTATTACAAACTAATGAATAGTTAGGATTTGTAAGGCGTGACCAAACAAAACGAAAGGAACCTTAATACTTAGTAATTCAAAAAATTTCTTGAATCTAGGGAGTTACTTATTTTTTATTTGAGGCAAATCCAAAATTGGTTGAATTGTATAATCGTCAATTACTAATATTGGTAAATGACCCAAAGCAATTTGATTATAATTTTATTCATGATGATCGTAAGTAGAAAGTTTATATTCTTTAGTCATTGATAAACAATTTGTTGGACAATACTCAACACAGTTACCGCAAAATATATAGATTCCGAAATCAATATTGTAATTAAGCAACCGTTTCTTACAAATATCAGTTTCCGATTTCCAATCGATGACAGGTAGATCTACAGGACACAAACGAACACATACTTCATAAGCAATACATTTATCAAACTCAAAATGGATTTGATCGCAGAAACACTCTAAGGTGATTAATTTTTCATAAGGAAATTCAATAGCTACAGGTAAACGATTTACGTGGGATAATGTAATCATGAAACTTTAACCAATGTACCTTGCAACTCGTACTGTTTGTTGACCATAATTCATGAACCCAGTTACCATAGGGAAGATATCATGAATATATATGAATAATTTGACGTTTGTTTATTTCTCCTGTTTAAGCTAAGTTGTGAATATAGAATATCATATTCCTTTACAGTGAAAAGAGTTGGAAATAAGTTGTTCATAATAGATTACCGAGAGAAATAGGTAAAAGAAATTTCCATCCAAGATTCAATAGTTGGTCCATTCTTAGCCTAGGTAAAGTCCATCTTGCTGCGATAGGAATGAACAAAAACAAATAAGTTTTAGCTAATGTAATAAAAACACCAATTGTCGCCCCAAAAATCTCATATCGTTGATTTATTTCAAAATGCTTTGAAACAAATATATACGAAATAGAGATATTCCAAATGCCCAAATAAAGAATTGTTACAAATAATGATGAAACTAATAGGTTTAGATAGGAAGCAATAGAAAATAAAGCAAATTTTATCCCGAATATTCGGTTTGATAATCTACTACTAATTCTTCTTCTGCTTCTGGTAAATCAAAAGGCAATCTCTCACATTCTACTAGGGAAGAAATTAGAAGAACGATAAACCCTATAGGTTGATGCCTCAAATTCCATCCCCAAAAACCATATTTTGATTGCGCCTCAACTATATCAACTGTACTTGAACTATTCGATAATCATAGTCAGCAGTACCATCACTGTTTCCATCGCTCTTCCAAAACCGTACATGAGATTTTCACCTCATACGGCTCCTGAAGGGCCATAAAAAAATCTAAGGACCAAGTCCTTTTATCTTGCGAGGCTTGGTTATACGATAGATAAGATTCAAATCTATCATACAATCCAAATTTAGACTAATTGAATTTTGTCTATTATGTTTTAATAAATTTAAAACAAATAATTAGTATAATTAATATTAATAATTAATAATAAAGAATTCAATTTATTATTAATTTAATAAATTAATAAATTGAATTAATAATCAATAAAAAAATACTTCTGAATTGATCTCATCCTTTTTTTTAAAAATTTCCATAATCATTGAAATTTTTCTTTGTTGAGTAGTAACTTTATTCTTCAATAAAATACTCCTTGTAAAAAAGTTCAATAACCCATTGTTTTCACTTACGAAAAAGAATTATATATTACATTAATTCATGAGTTATGACAAGAATTGTATCGATATATATCTGGATATAAGAAAAAAAGAATAAGGGGCTTACAAAATCAAAAAAGGGATTATTTCGTTCCCGATAGCCATTTATTTAATTGGCGGATAGGAGCATACTCTAGATTGGAATCGTGGGGAGTACTACCTTATAACTTCTATAAATTTAGAGGCCCAATCAGTATTCTTTGTTTATTATGTAGAAATGTCTGCTTTTGGATAATTTACAGGATCTACATTACTAATCTTTTGCGTATCTTGGTGTTTCTACCTATCCACTAATTGTTGTTCAATCGCTTTTTCTTTTATGGTAATACATGTATGAAAATACATATAAACGATAGTGAAAACTCAATACAGTTGATCTTTTGACCCCACTTCAAGTCAGGATGACTAATAAACCATTGTTGGGGTAAACGCTATCTTCTGCTTCTGTTTATTTCCGCTCAACTCTCTAACTCTTATATATAGAATTCTGAGGATGCGGTACTCATTAATGAGGTTCTAGTATATGAGGATATTTATACTTCTTTTCACACACGGAAACATGAAATTAAGACTCATGCAACAAGTCATGGTCCTGAAAGAATCACTAATGAAATACTGCATCTAGAAGCCCATTTACTCTGAAATTCAGACAAAAAAGGAATTGTGATGTTAGGGTCTTAGGTAGAAATGGGTGATATTTTAGTAGGTAAATTAACGGCGCAGATGGCAAAAGAGTCATCGTATGCTACGGAAGATAGATTATTACGAGCCATCCTAGGCATTCAGGTATCCACTTCAAATGAAACTTCTCTAAAGTTACCTATTGGCGGTAGAGGTCGAGTTATTGATGTGAGATGGATTCACAAAAGAAGGGTTTCTAGTTATAATCCAAAAATGATTCGTGTATATATTTCACAAAAGTGTGAAATTAAAATGGAGGATAAATTAGCTGGAAGACATGGAAATAAGGGTATCATTTCAAAAATTTTACCTAGACAAGATATGCCTTATTTGCAAGATGGAAGACCTATTGATATGGTATTCAACCCATTAGGAGTACCCCCATGCATGAATGTAGGGCAGATATTTGAATGCTCTCTTGGGTTGGCGGGAAGTCTGCTAGATAGTCATTATCGATTAGCACATTTTGATGAGAGATATGAGCAAGAGGCTTTGAGAAAACAAGTCACTTCTGAATTATATGAAGCCAATAAGCAAACAGTGAATCTATAGGTATTTGAACTCGAGTATCCGGGAAAAAACATAATATTTGATGGAAGAACGGGGGATCCTTTTAAACAACGTATTACAATAGGAAAGCCTTATATCTTGAGATTAATTCATCAAGTTGATGATAAAATACATGGACAAGCCTTATATCTTGAAATTAATTCATCAAGTTGATGATAAAATACATGGACATTCTAGTGGACATTATGCACTTGTTACACAATAACCACTTAGAGGAAAGGCCAAGCAAAGGGGGCAGAGGGTAGGAGAAATGGAAGTTTGGGCCGCATAGCCCTTTGGTTGGGTATTGGAGCAACATTACCTATTGATAAATCCCTAACTTTAGGTCTTTTTTAAATTGATTCAATTGTAAAATTAAAAAAAACACGATGTGTGTATCTATGGAACGGTCGCTTCAAAGTGAATTCTCCCTTGATACATTTATTTATTCAATTCAATTTTGGATCTATTCCGAGTATATGGAATGTGCTAAAGATTTAAAACTCATTTTTATCTTTTTTTTTTAGGAAAAAAAAAAAGAAATAACCCATTAAGGTTTATGCGAAATGCTTTTCTATTTCTAGAATGTCCAATATATGTTTTATATCATCTATTCGAAAATGTTTCATTTTCATAAGGTCTTCTTCACTGTTATTCAAAAGGTCTAATAACGTATGTATATTGGACCTT
Source organism: Ziziphus jujuba (assembly GCF_031755915.1). Lineage (NCBI taxonomy): Eukaryota > Viridiplantae > Streptophyta > Magnoliopsida > Rosales > Rhamnaceae > Ziziphus > Ziziphus jujuba. The sequence continues at coordinate 3,084,726 of NC_083389.1, read as the reverse complement.
TTAAGGCAATTATAGCCCATAGGGTGCAATTCTAATTAGTCAATAAAAATAGATTTCAATGCTATTTTGTTTTGATTTTTACATGGTTTACCCAATCTATCATGAAAAGTAAAAAGGGGTAAAGTAACTTTGTGTTGGTTTTTTTTCTAAATGGAAATTTTCTTCTTCTGTGTGTAAAAAGGGAATAAATAAATCAATCAAATTTTGAGAAGCCTCATGAAGTGCTTCTTTAGGAGTTAAACTTCCATTTGTCCATATTTCGAGAAAAAGTATACCTTGTTTTTCATTCCCATTCGCATAAGAATGAATACTATGATTGGCATTTCGAACAGGCATGAATACGGCATCTATAGGATAACTTTCATCTTGAAAGTTATTTGGAACTTTTATACAATGCCCATGATGCCTTTTGAGTTGTAATTCAATACATAAGTTAATTGGTTCCATTAGGTTTGCTATAGGCTACGTATTATCAATGATTTCCACCGAAGGTGGTAAGATGATGTGTTGAACACTTACATATCGGGGACCTTTGACACAAATAGACGCATCACGAGCTCCATAAAGATTACTTCTCAATACAATTTCTTTCAAATTCATTAAAATCTCATGTACAGATTCTTGAATACCCACTATGGTAGAATATTCACGTGGTATTTTATCAAATTTTGTGCGTGTGATACATATTCCTTCTATTTCTCCAAGCAAAGCTCTTCGCATTGCAATGCCTCTTGTATCGACTTGGCCCTTCATAAGTGGGAGCCAGAATAATAGTTATACCTATCATAATGAATCTAATAGCTTTTATTGGGATAATAACATTACTTTTAGGAGCCACTTTAGCTCTTGCTCAAAAAGATATTAAGAGGGGTTTAGCTTATTCTACAATGTCTCAATTGGGTTACATGATGCTGGCTCTAGGTATGGGGTCTTATCGAGCGGCTTTATTTCATTTAATTACTCATGCTTCTTCGAAAGCATTGTTGTTTTTTGGATCTGGATCAATTAATCATTCCATGGAAACAATTGTTGGATATTCTCCAGATAAAAGCCAGAATATGGTTCTTATGGCGGTTTACGAAAACATCTACCAATTACAAAAACTGAATTTTTATTAGGTACACGTTCTCTGTGTGGTATTCCACCCCTTGCGTGTTTTTGGTCCAAAGATGAAATTCTTAGTGATAGTTGGTTATATTTATCGATTTTTGCAATAATCGCTTGTTCCACAGCTGGCTTAACTGCATTTTATATGTACTTACTTTTGAAGGATATTTAAACCTTCAGTTTCAAAGTTACAGTGGAAAAACAATTAGCTCGTTCTATTCAATATCTCTATGGGGTAAAGAAGGGCAAAAAGTTATTAAAAAAATGTTACTTTATTAACTTTATTAACAATGAAGAATAATGAAAGGGCATCTTTTTTTTTTTTTTTTTTCTAAAAAGGCATATCGAATTGATAGTAATCTAAGAAGCATGATGCGCCCTTTTATTACTATTAGTCATTTTGGAACTAAGAACACTTTCTCATATCCATAGGAATCGGACAATACTATGCTATTTTCTATGCTTGTGTTAGTACCATATACTTTGTTCATTGGATTCATAGGAATTCCTTTCTTCAATCAATTCAATCAAGAAGCTGTGGATTTGGATATATTATCAAAATTGTTAAACCTAGCGATAAACCTTTTACATTAAATCCAAATACTTCTATGGATTTGTATGAATTTATTTCAAACGCAATTTTTTCATTCAGTATAGCTTTTTTTTGAATCCTTATAGTGTCTTTTTTTTTATATAAGCTGGTTTATTCCTCTTTACAAAATTTGAATTTCTTTAATTCATTTGTTAAAATTATTCCCCAAAAAAGAAAAATTCTTATGGAAAAGCTATTAAATGGGATATATGATTGGTCATATAATCGTGGTTACATAGATTTTTTTATGCAATATGCTTAACTAAAGGTATAAGAGGATTGGCTCAACTAACTCATTTTTTTGATAAATGAATAATTGATGGAATTACGAATGGCGTTGGTATTGCAAGGTTTTTTGTAGGAGAAGGTATCAAATATGTGGGGGGTGGTCGAATTTCTTCCTATCTCTTAGTCTATATATCTTATGAATTAATCTTTGTATTAATTTACTTTTCATTTTCTTTTAATTTATAAAAAATTAACTCAACTTAAGTTAACTCAAGTTAACTCAATCAATTATTTAATTTATAGATTAAAATTAAACTCATAGTCAAAAAGAATATTAACAAGAGGTTTTCCAACCTAGAACAAAACTTTTTTTCTGTAAATATTTCTACCTTCGATTTTTTTTTCTATTTTCATCCACATCCATATAATAAGTTTCATAAATAGGCCTATTTTTATAGCATGTCTCTTTAAAGTGGAATTCATCCTTTGTTTTTTCCTTTCCATTCACTCGTATCTTTTCCGTTTCATCGATTTTGTTCAGATTCTCCTTTTCTTCAGAAAAAAGGGAAGGAGATGGATCTTCTTCGGTGGATCTCTTTTGTTCATGTTCAGTTCCCCTTCTTTCTGAAGTTGTTTCTATTTCTACATCTATTTCTTCCTCACTTTACCCTCTTTCTTCTGTTTTTGAGGTTTTTTTGAGTTTTTTAGTAACAATGGGTGACGGTATTCTACCTAAATAGTAGACACAGGTAATAAATAAGAGAATACTAAAGATTCGAGCCATAGAATCTCAATTCTAACACAAGGTACTTATTAGATCTAATAAGTACATTAGATCTAAAAGAATTATTTCACTATATCTAGACTAATACCAATCCAACCCATTTCATGAATAAAATATGACCAATTAACAAACCAACAAAATTACTTGTTACAAATAACATCTTGTTGTTGCATCGAAACATATAAATGTTGACTAATCTGACTAACATTGAACTTCGTAAAATGAAATGGTTGAATAATTGAAAAATGAGATTCTTCAGGAATACACATTGAATGCTAAGATTATGCAATGAATGTCTATTAGTAGATCTGTAGTCAAAAAAGTGTTTGAGATTGTTCCATAAGAAATGAAACAAAAGATACAGTAGAGCTAGGGCAGTTATTGTATGAGTTCTACCCACTGCTAGATGCAGAGGCACATAATAGATCGATATGAACATCATGAGCTGTTATTACCGGTTGTTGCTGATACTTTCTTCTCAGTTCCTTCTTCTCCTTCTTCCATAACACGAGCTCGTAGAAGGAAGAGATAAGAGGGCCATATGGAGAATGTTGTCAGAAATCCATAATAGAGTCCAACCATAACGATTGAATTGATTATCTTCATGCATAAGGATATAAGATTACCTTGTATAAAAGATTTAAAAATCATCACAAACCTCCCTTTTTTTCTTTTCTATTTCAATTTCTGGATTATTATACGATGATTTTTAAACTTTCCATATATATATATATAGAACTAGAAAAAGATAGACTAGAAATGGTATATTTTATCTTGATGACACCAAAGGGATATTAAATGAATGGAATTGGGATATGGATGGAATATAATGAAATAGAGCCACTTTTGGGTTCCCTATGAAATGAGGCATGGAACGGAGCCACTACGAATAAGTTCCAGGAGTTACAAAGGAAACTTCAAGCTTATATTGGTCATGGGTTGAGAACGGGAATTGAACTCTATGAGATCTAATCTCCTGTTGTTCCTCAGTAGCTCAGTGATAGAGCGGTCGACTGTTAATTGACTGGTCATAGGTTCGAATCCTACCTAAGGAGATTTGATTCATTCCAAATTAAAGAATTTAGAATGAAAGGGTTCTCTTTGACCTTTAAGAGTAGGTAACTCATTCCTTGTGTCTTTGTTTCTATTTCATTCTCTCATCGTATCACATTCTGTTCTGTGATACAGGCATACTATATTTAATTTATCCACCATTAACGGTAAATGAAAATAAAGAAAAGAGAAAGAGTACGGCCATTCCATTTCGACAAAAGACCAACGCCTAAATTCCATAGCTTAAGGTCTGCAATCTCGATCATGATTTTCCTACCCCCAAAGGGAAAGGCCTTTCACTTTTTGGCCGGTTGTGGGCGAGAAGAGATTTGAACCCGTAACACCGAGGTTCGTAGCCATGTGCTCTAGTCCTCTGAGCTACAGGCCCCACCTTGTCTCCACTAGATTTGTTCCTAGGAGTACCCTAACAAAAGGAACCTTTCCTCTCCCTATTCGTTTCAGATTAAGAAGATGTGAAAGCACCTCTTTCTATATAAGAACGGTGCATTCCGAGGTGTGAAGTGGGAGAAAAGAGATTTCATAATTGGGGTTTTGAATAAGACGACCTTTTGAATAAGTGCCAACATCATGGTGCCAAACCTTCTAGTTGATGTGAGCTCTTGGGGAAGATCAGCCTGTTATCCCTAAAGTAACTTTTATCTGTTGAGCGATGGCCCTTCCATTCAGCACCGTCAGATTGTTGGAGTTTGGTGTGGTTTTGGGTTCACTTGGCCAAGAGTGTTGTACACAAAGTGTTAGTCTTGTGCACAACCTTTAATCCGGTTTTTTGGTTTGATGTTTGGGTGATTTTTGTGTTTGTTTTTGGTATGGTGATATTTAGGATTGTTAGGGTTTTTTTTTTTGAAGGAAGAAGAAGAAGATGAAGAAGAAGAGAAGATGTTAGAGTAGGCCACACAAAACTAGACAGCACACTAATTCATTTTTACTTTTCATTCATTTGTTGCATATATAGAAACAAAACTTGTCTCATACATGTGAGGTGCATGTGGGACCAAATGGAAGTCTTTAAAATTCAAAATTTACACATTTCCCACTCAAAATTATGATACATAACCGTTCAACCACCAGCTTCACATGGGAGTGCATAATCATGACAAGAGTTGGTGAGATTTTTAATGTCAAAAAACTGTCTCCACCTAATCCTGTACCACTACTTTGACCAGATGGAAGGCTAGGATATATTCATTCAACTTGCTTGAATTTTGGCATGTGGCATGTTGAAATATCAAGGATTAAATCTGAAGAAGACCAAGTCTAAAAGAATTGGGTAAGGTCTCCAATTCATCTCAAACCAGTGGGCCATAACTGCTGGAAATCTCAGCAGTTATGCCAACTTGTAACCTGTATATCTTGGGATTCCGAAGGCCTTTTTGAGTAATTCGTTTTTCTATATTTTCATTTACATGTCTACTACAACATATCCAAAAATTATAAACTTTTTCTATAAGCTCAAAGAACGCCAGCCCCAACAATGGACCTATGTTGCTGGAAATACTATTTCCAGCACATAGCCATTTTACAAAATAAAATCAATACCCAACAAAGAGACAATTCCTAAGCTAAATACAATAAAAGTTAGGTATTCAAAATAAATTAAAAGGAACATAAAACATAGACATAAATATTGCATTAGGTCATTCAACAAAATATTTCTTTTAAAGAAAGAAAGAGGGAACAAACCTTGGTGGATTTTGGTTTGCACAAGGTGGCAAGATTACCACCTTTTCAACACGGATCACTAGGCCGACTTTCATCCCTGCTCAATGGGTGGGTCTTGTAGTCAAGCTCCCTTCTACCATTGCACTCGAGGGCCAATCTCCATCTGGCCCGAGGAAACCTTTGCATGCATCCATTACCTTTTGGGAGGTCTGTACCCCATAGAAACTATCTACCTGAGACTATCCCTTGGCCCGTAGGTCCTGACACAAGGTTACAATTCTAGCTCTTCCAGAGTGGTATCTCGGGCCCCCCTAGAAGGAGGCCTTCTTTGCCCTCCACCTAAGCTGCGTAGGAAAGGCCCAAAACCAATCCCAGGGAATAATGAAGCTTCATAGGTTCTTTTTGTCCAGGTGCAGGTAGTCCACATCTTCACAGACATGTATATTTCACCCAGCCTTTCTCCGACACAGTTCTCAAATTGTTACGCGACAAGGAATTTCACTACCTTATGACCGTTATAGTTATGGCCAACGTTCATCGAGGCTTCGATAGCTAGCTCCCTTGTCATCAGGTCACTAACTTCCTTGACCTTCCAGCACTGGCAGGCGTCAGCCCCAATACATGGTCTTATGACTTTGCAGAGACCTGTGTTTTTGTTAAACAGTCACCCGGGCTGGGTCACTACGACCCCCTCTGTGAGGAGGCAGCCCTTCTCCCGAAGTTATGGGGCTATTTTGCCTAGTTCCTTAGAGAGACTTGTCTCGCACCTCTAGGTATACTATACCTACCCAATTGTGTTAGTTTCGGGTACAGGTACCCTTTTGTTGAAGGTCGTTCGAGTTTTTCCTTGGAGTATGGCATGGGTTACTTCAGCGTCATAGCGCCTGGTACTCAAACATTGGCTCAGGGCATTTTCTCTACCCTTTCTTACCCTGAAAAAGCAGGGGCACCTTGCATCCTTGAATTGATAACCATCTTTCGGCTAACCTAGCATCCTCCATCCCTCTAAACCAATAGGGGGTAGTACAGGAATATTCACCTGTTGTCCATCGACTGTGCCTTTCGACATGATCTTAGGCCCTGACTCACCCTCCATGGATAAACCTTATGGAGGAACCCTTAGGTTTTCAGGCCATTGGATTCTCACCAATTTTTGTGTTACTAAAGTTGACATTCTAGCTTCTGCTTCATCTACCACTGCTGATACGAACCTAGGATGACCTGCTCCTAAACCCGTATTATATTAGCCCAAATCTAATTATGTTCAAGTTCTAATGGTCACCTTGACCCTAACCAACCTGTGATTAGAAACCTTGGTATATAATGAAGACGCCACAATAGGTGATGGATGTTCTATTGATAAGTCAAACTAAAACACTCATTCACTAATGATGTTTTAGGTGTTCAAAGAGAACAAAGAGAATTCACTCTCACAGTTAATTTTCTGTATGAATAATATACTGATTATTATTGATAAAACAAACCTTTAAGTAGCTAGAAAATTCACATAATAAACCCTAGAAGACATAAGGAAAACTGGCCATTCAATAACCTTTCCTAAAGTGGCCGAATTTCCTACTTTCCTAAATCTAAATTCTAATTAATTAATTCCTTTATTTTGGATTAGGAAATAATTAATTTACAATGAAAATAATAAAATAAGAACTTTCTCAAACCTATTTGTCCAGAAAATAAATAAATAAAAACAAAAAAGTAATGGTAATTTCCTAAAACAAAAAGGAGAATCAAATTAGGAAACTAAAATACTAGCTTTTTGACTAAGTTGACTTTGACCATTCTTTGACCAATTTGAGCTCCAAATCAACTTCAATATGCTTTTTAGGATGCCAAATAATCTTACCATGAAGTCCCACACGTTGCCCTTGTTTTGAAGAAAGAGAAAAAGCCAACTCAGCAAAATACAGTAAAGTCAGCACAAAATACAGTAAAAATAGGCCAAATTTGAAGCTGTCCGTACAACCCCTTTTTGAAAGCCTTTGAAGTTGGATTGATTTGATTCCATATCCTCTTATACATATGTATTGAATCCATAAAGAGTTGGAACCATTTCATGTTGCTAGGTGCCCATATTTGCACCAAAATCGTTACTCGGGTCCATATCGACTTCCACCACTTGGATGCTTAGAATAGGCTTTGTATCTTCTAGTATGGACAAGCTCTATTGAGAGTTGATTACCCCCTATATAAATGCTTCCAGGTTATCCATAAATCTCTTAATTTGAGCTCTTGTAATTGGCCCGATCTTTATCTGTGTCGGGTCAGCACCCCAACGGGTTATTGGTTGAGCAGGCTCGGGCGGAATCACATCAACTACTCATGCTAGTGCTTCCCTCTAAGAGGAACACTCCCTTATCGATGTATTTTTATGTCTCACAGCTTCGGCAAATTGCTTAGCTCCGTTCAGCTTCGGCAAATCACTTAGCACTCGATCAGTGAGTTATTACGCACTATTTCAAGGGTGCCTGCTTCTAGAAAAACCTCCTGGTTATCTCTATACCCCTACCTCCTTTATCACTGAGCGGTCATTTAGGGGCCTTAGTTGGTGATCCGGGCTGTTTCCCTCTCGATGATGAAGCTTATCTCCAATCATCGCACTGGCCAACCTTGACCCCTATTATTTTGAGGTCATATCTAGTATTCAGAGTTTGCCTCGATTTGGTACCGCTCTTCGCCTAGATGTCCAGTCAACTGTTGTACCTCAATGCATTTCGGGGAGAACCAGCTAGCTTTGGGTTCGAGTGGCATTTCACCCCTAACCATAACTCATCCATTAATTCTTCAACATCAGTCGATTCGGACCTCCACTTAGTTTCACCCAAGCTTCATCCTAGGTTAGGGTCCATAAGCAGTAACAACTGCCCTATGAAGACTCACTTTTGCTACGGCTCCAGTGGGTTCCTTTAACCAAGCCACTGCCTATAAGTCACCGACTCATTTTTCAACAAGCACACAGTCAGAGCCTTGGTCTCCTCGCACTACTTGGGAGCTTACAATTTCATGATCTATTGCACTCCCCGATGGGGTTTTTTTTTTCACCCTTCCCTTATGGTACTACTTCATTATCGGTCACCCATGAGTATTTAGCCGCGCAAGGTGGTCCTTACTGATTCACATGGGATTCCACGTGTCCCATGCTACTCGGGTCAGAGCGATACTTTTAGCTACTGGACTCTATCCATCTAGGATGCAGCACTCCACCACTTCTTCTAGCAGTACGACCCCTGTATTGCTTTCCTACAACCCCATTTTCATGGTTTAGGCTGCTTTCATTTTGCTCGCCACTACTATGGGAATCACTTTTGCTTTCTTTTCCTCTGTCTACAAAGATGTTTCAGTTCCCTAGGTTGTCTCTTGCCTGCCCATGGATTCAGCAGTAGTTCGAAAGGTTGACTTATTCAGGAATCTTCGGATCTATGCTTATTTTCAACTCCCTAAGCATTTCATCATTCATTACACCCTTCCTCGTGTCTGGGTGCCTAGGCATCCACCATAAGCCTTTCTTCGTTTGAAGCTCGCCCTTAACTTTAAGGCTATGCCATCCTCTAAGGTGCTGCTAAATGGGATGATCTTATCAACATCCATGAATGCCAAATCATAGCGTAGATCAAACTGTTGAATCCAAAAAATTGGGTACTATCATATAGCTTTATATCGGCTAAGCTCAAGAGTTAGAGATAAGCGGACTTGAACTGCTAACATCCACCATATGGTAAACCACCGCCTCTCAGGCCCCTGACTGATTCTATCATAGAGGCCAACGATAGACAATAACTCCCCCCCAAACATAGCTTACAACTTTCATCGTACTATGCTCTCCAAATAGCAACTCTTCTCAAAATCTCAAAAGGTGCTGAGTTGGAATCCCATTCTAACTAAGGATTCTTATGGTTCCGAAGGATCTAGCTATAGGAGAACCAGAAATAGAGAGCTTTCGCCCTTTTTTCGCCCGACTCATTGGTCTTAAGAATCCTAGTTTTAAGAATGAGTGATTGCCCTTCTCCGACCCTTACTGCCCAACCTGAAAGCGGATAGCTACTGCTTTCCACTTATTGAACAGGGTTCTATGGTTGGTCTGCAACCCCTGGATGCCGAAGGCATCCTTAGGGTGATCTCATAGTTCTTACAGCGTGGAGATGATAGGGTCGGTCCATGGATTTTCCTTCCTTTTGCCATATTTCGCTTAAAGGGTTTAAGGGAGATAGTGCATCAAGCTGTTCGCAAGGGCCAACTTAATCCTCTTCCCCAGGGATCCCAGATGAGGGAACCTTAGGAGAGCCACCAACTCCAACTACCGTTCATACAGTGGCATGTTTCAGTCCTCTTCCCCATTACATAGAAAAAGTAACCCACCGGTTCAGGTATAAGATACTATCATTACCACTTGGACAATTAGACATCCAACCTATAATCACAACGACCCAATTGCAAGAGCGAAGCTCTACAAACTGAGCTATATGCCCCTGAGCCAAGTGGAGCATGCATGAAGGAGTCAAATGCTTCTTCTATTCTTTTCCTTGGTGCAGCTGGGCCATCCTGGACTTGAACCAGAGACCTTGCCTGTGAAGTAAATCATCGCACCTATAGTCCAACCAATTGGCAGATAATCAATAGATTCCTTTTCGGGAGCAATTCATCCTTCCCGAACGCAGCATACAACTCTTCATTGTACTGCGCTTTCCAAGTGTGCTTGTTTCTCCCTTTTTCCTTATCATGGCAAGTCTTTGTGAAATAACTCCGATGAGAAGAAAAAAAAAGGCGTTAAGAGACCGTTCTGGCCCAACCCTAGAAATTCTAAGATCCTTTTCCAAACCTACTCCCATTTTGAGTCAAAAGATAGATAGATAGACACATCCCATTGCACTGATCCGGGGCATTCGTAGTGATTGAGGTGGTCGAAGAACAAAAAGTGAATTATTTATCAGCCAAGCGTTCTACATACGGCTATATCCAACCTCTTTGTCCATGCGAAAAAGAAAAAAAGAGGCTCGAATGGTATTGATTGTTGCTTTCTCCAAACCTTCGGGAAAACCATAAAAAAAGGCTCGAATGGTACAATCCCTCCGTCACCCTAAAATGAAAAGGACGATCTCATAGTTCTTGCTCTATGAAGATACGTTGTTAGGTGCTCCATTTTATTTTCCCTTTGAGGCCGAAACTTAGCCTATGTTCGAAAGATAGCTGTCCATATACTGATAAGGGATATATGGATTCTCAAGAAGAGAGGAGTTGTGGTGGTCCATCCTAGACTACCTGGATCCCATGAGTGAATAGAAAGTTGGATCTATGTTGGATCTCACTTGAATTATCCCATCTATCCTCCTGAGAAGAAGTTTGGTTTCAAACCCTAGTTCGAATATGAGAAGTACGCCATGCTAATGTGCCTTGGATGATCCACATCTCAAGGTTAAGCGCTAATGAGTGCATTGAACTATCCATGTGGTTCAAAGCCCTCACAGCCCAGTCATGACGACGTAATTATTAGGGGTGCACTCTACCACTGAGCAAATAGCCCATCGTGCGGGCCTCCTGGTGGGAGCCCACTATGCCAAAAGCGAAAGAAACCCTGTCTTTCTCTTTCCTTTTTTTACGCCTCAATGTTGCCACACGGGAGGGACATGGAAACCTAAAAAAGAGATCCTAGTAACTTGTTCTGATCTAGCATAATAAGCTCATGAGCTTAGTCTTACTTCACCATCGAGAAATGAAATAAGACTTCCATCTCTAAGCTTCACTCAAATGTAGCTAGCTTATTTATGGGTGTGCAGCAGTGTCAAACCAAAATACCCAACAAGCATTAGCTCTCCCTAAAAAGGAGGTGATCCAACCGCACCTTCCATTATAGCTACCTTGTTACGACTTCACTCCAGTCGCTAGCCATGCCTTTGGCATCCCCCTCCTTGCGGTTAAGGTAAGGACTTGGGGCATGGCCAGCTCCCATAGTGTGACGGGCGGTGTGTACTAGGCCCAAGAAAGAATTCACCACAGTATGGCTAACCGGTGATTACTAGCTATTCTCGCTCCATGTAAGCGAGTTGCCGCCTACAATCCAAACTAAGGATGGGTTTTTGGAGTTAGCTCACCCTCATAGGAACGGGACCCTTTGTCTCGGCCATTGTAGCATGTGTGTCACCCAGGGCATAAGGGGCATGATAACTTGACATCATCCTCACCTTCCTCTGACTTATCACCAGCAGTCTGCTCAGGGTTCCAAACTCAACCATGGCAACTAAACACGAGGGTTATGCTCGTTATGGGACTTAACCCAACACCTTATGGCATGAGCTGACTCCAACCATGCACCACCTGTGTCTGCATTCCCGAAGGTAATCTTCTATTTCAAGAGAATTCGCAGTATATCAAGCCCTGGTAAGGTTCTTCGCTTTGTATCAAATTAAACTACATGCTCCACCGCTTGTATGGGTCCCCGTCAATTCCTTTGAGTTTCATTCTTGTGAACATATTCCCCAGGTGGGATACTCGATGCATTAGCTATAGCACTACACGGGTCGATACGAACAGTGCCTAGTATCCCTCATTTACGGCTAGGACTATTGGGGTATCTAATCCCATTCGGTCCCCTAACTTTCATCTCTCGGTGTCAGTGTTGACCCAGTAGAGTGCTTTCACCGTTGGTGTTCTTTTCGATCTCTATGCATTTCATCGCTCCATCGAAAATTCCTTCTGCCCCTACCATACTCCAGCTTGGTAGTCTCTACCGCCTGTCCAGGGTTGAGCCCTGAGATTTGACGACAGACTTAAAAAGGCACATGCAGACGCTTTACGCCTAATCATTATGGATAACGCTTGCATCCTCTGTATTACCGTGACTATTGGCACAGAGTTAGCCGATGCTTATTCCCCGGACACCATCATTGTTTCTTTTCTGGGAAAAGAAGTTCACGACCCATAGGCTTTCTACCTCCACGTGGCATTGCTCTGTCAGGCTTTCACTCCTTGCATAAACTTCCCCACTGCTGCCTCCCGTAGAAGTCTAGGCTGTGTCTCAGTCCCAGTGTCGCTGATCATCCTCTCGGACCAGCTACTGATCATCGCCTTGGTAAGTTATTGCCCCACCAACTAGCTAATCATATGCAAGCCCCTCCTCAACAGATTCCTCCTTTTGCTCCTCAACCTACAGGGTATTAGCAGCCATTTCTAGTTGTTGTTCCCCTCCCAAAGATAGGTTTTATGCATTACTCATCCATCCGCCACTGGAAACACCACTTCCCGTCTGACTTGCATATGTTAAGCATGCCGCCAGTGTTCATCCTGAGCCAGGATCGAACTCTCCATGGGATTCATATGTGTGATAGCATCTACTATATCAGGAATATCAGTGAACCCGATTATTAAAATTGCTCAGGATACCCTTTTTTAGCTTCTAAAATCTATTTCTTAGTTTCCTCTTACTAACTGGAATCAAAGAATTAGTAGATTTGTTCATTCCAAAATGGCAGAAGCAAACAAAATAAAATAAGTTGTATAAATAGAACTTCTGTTTATACACTTTATTTTGCTTATTCGGACCCACCACCTAGTTACGATATCACTTTGATAGCCTCTACTCGTGTCCTACAATGGGTAGGACAAAGGGTCGCAATCCCACGAGGGTGAGCTAACTCCAAAAACTCAGACATTTTGAGTACATGCTATACATGTATCATAAATCTTTATTGAATGTGACATTGGATCTATAAACTTTTTGAACATTCTAAATTTTACATATCTCTCATTATTTGGGACCCTATTCACCTCACCTTTTTGGGCTTCTACTAAATCGAGAAATAAGTTTGATTGTCCATCTTTTTTATATAATATATAAATATAAGATAAGGCACCCCCCGGATAATTCAAATCGAAGCAATTGGATGTCCTATTCAGGCCTATATGACATGACCGATCAATAGAAATACTCTAACACTCTACCTTTGTCATATATTCCATACATCACACTGGAGAGATATCATATTCATGGAATATGATTCACTTTCAAGATGCCTTGGTGGTGAAATGGTAGACATGCGAGACTCAAAATCTCATGCTAAAGAGCGTGGAGGTTTGAGTCCTCTTTAAAGCATGATATTGAATATTGAAATGCTCAGTGAATTGGAATAAGCATGGCAGTGGATCATAAAATCTTGGTGATCTTCTCTATCCAATGAATGGGGAGTCCACTTTGAAATCGTCCGTCCTGCACCCACCCCACCCCTCAAGTATATGCTTCAATAGGAATCACACAAGGGTCGATTCATACAATAGAAACCTCTGGTAAACCCCCCCCCCCCCCGGCGCGTAACCCAGCAGATAAAGTAAATTACATAGTCCATTTTGGGGATTGGCGACTCACCCATTCAGTGACTATTGCACTGGACGTTCCTAAAATGGGTACTATCCAATCGGGTGAATTCAATAATAGACGCCTATTGGCATTCCAGCCTTCCTTCTCCTTTCAAGGCCTATTCAAAAGAGAATCCAGTACTTCTTGGTCGTAAATATCTGAATAAGATGAATTGCTTTATGGATTGCTTCGAAACAATTAGAATTAGTCGGTCAATTGGAATGTGCATTATCCATCTAGAATGTGTATTATCCATATAGAGGTCAATTGAGAAGATTCATCGACCTGAGACGAAGAGAACTATCTATCTATTTTATTTAGTTATTCAGTCAAACCAATGATTCGTTATTGTAGTAGATGGCAACAACCATTTCATTCGACATGCGTATTTTTTATTTTCCAATGTGTTTACATATTTCACTAATGGAAATTTTTTGATGTAGTGAGTAATAGCTCTGGTTGTTCGCTGTTCAAGAATTCTTGTTTAGGCAGTTCATACCATCCATCCCTAATGTTTTGATCTAAGATTTCAATTCTTCCATGTTTCAGTAGTAGTATATTGTTCCATGGAGCTGAGGTCCAAAATATGGAAGAAATGGGTGTTTCCACGACTCTACCACCTGGTCAATTCTGTTATGCTTAATCCTTATTTTGTGGCTACATATCTTTCTGGCTAAGGAATGGGAAACCGTTCTCTTGTTACATGAATCAAATTTTCATTTCATCCGAGAAAAGCCATATTTTTCTCAACAATGTCTTTGTCATTTGATCCAATACTGTTTCATTAGATAGGAAAAGCTTTGATAAATACTGATAACTCTTTGATGGAGTATTAGAACAAAATAATCCATTAGATAATGACTATTGGTTCTAAGGCATCTCTGATGATGAATCAACAATTCAAAGTACTTTTCTTGCGTATTCTTGATAAACCAGCATTTATGTATAGATGCAGGAAGATCTGTTTAGGAAGTAAGAAACCCCTTTGACATCTCTTCATCTGCAAAGAATTCTTGAAGTGAAAACACAGACAACAGGTTGATCTCTCAATAGGAAAAAAAGTGGATTTCCTGGGTCCCAAATGAATTGGCTTATTCAAAAAAAGCCTTATTCTTTGGAAGACCTACCTTATGTCTGGTACTGCATGGTTCCACTCTGCAAGAACTCCAAATCATTCTCTTGAAGCCCATCCTCTTCTTCATAAATGATTCATTTGCCTTGAAATGACCTGGCCCAATAGGGAAATCCCAATTCATTGGGCCTTTCGATACAATCTAATAGAAAGCCCCATGGGCGTCATATTCTAGGAGCCTAAACTATGTGATTGAATAAATCCTCCTCTATCCGTTGCGGGTCGAGGACTCCTTCTCCTTCCCTTTCTTTAAATTCTGATTCATATTGTTCATAGAGAAATCTCTTATCAACGATAGAACAAGATCCATTTTGCATTATATCTAAGGGATTCCTTGGCTTGGGTTGAAGGAGCAATGTCATTCGATCATTATCAAACTGGCTGCAATCTCTTTCTGTCTGTGAGGATCGCACTAGAGCACCTTCTACTTCTAATAGGCCATGAACTAGATAAGAATCATTCTCAAAGAGTCCATAACAAGTGATCCCATTTTTTTTATCGAGTCCAGGTAGAGATAAAAGGTCTTGAGCGACCGATCTGGTAGAACAACTCAAAAGATAAAGAAGTATTGTTAATTTCTTCATGCTCTTTCCAAGTTCGAAGTACCATTTGTACAAATAAGAATCCCCTTCGTTACATGATTTCTTCTTCATATAGATAGACATAGGATCTATGGAGAAACTACTTAGAAGTACATTTTGTGCAACAGCTCTTCCTATCTGATAGAAAAGGATCCCATGATCCTGAACCAATCTTACCTGGGATCACAAATCCCAAGTCTATAATTGATTTATTCTATGTAATACTAATCAATACGGCCTCATTGATAAGTGCTACAAGATCTCGTACATTCGAACCCATGGTTATGGACCCGATTCCATTAGTACGGAACATTTTCTTTTCCAACTAAATCCCCTAGTATATGAAAGAGTGAATAAGTGCTTTAATTGTTGTGGAATAAGAAGCCTTTGTATCTTAATGCATGTATTTAATTTATTCGAAGTTCTTAGAGCAGGATTCACTTTTTGGGGAATATGAGTCGAACCAATAACAAGAATATTTCTAGTGGAACATCTTTCACAATCCCTAGAGAGATAGTTCACTAATAGATCGAGGGATAAGTAATTTGACTCATTCACATCCAGATCATGAATGTTTGGAATCCATATTATCCAAGGAGACATTGTTTTTGCTAATTCGAATTGAAGGGTGATATAAAATCTATCTATTTCTGGCATTATATCCATAGTTAGTGCATTCATCATAGTTAGAAGCTCCAGCTCCATATCAAGGTCACGGTCGATGTCGTCACTATCATCAATAAGAAAACCCTTTTTATCCAGGAATTTGTTGAGAAATACTATATGAAAGGGACATAGGAGTTTGTTGCTAGGTATTTGACCAAATAGGATGATCCAATTCCTACAGAACCTATCACTAAAATACCTTTAGAGATGGATAGGGCTAAGCGGAGCGAAAAAGGTTTTCCATGAGATGGGAATGAAAACTATTAGCTGCATAGGAAGTTTGTGAATAAGTGATTGTCTGATAATGAGCAAAGAATATCCGTCTTTCTGCTAAACATGATGTACTGAACTCAAAACTCACTAGATACTTTTTACAAATGTCAACTAAGTATCATAAGTAAATTGCTCCTGGTTATTCAATCATTTGATAACCAGAGTCATTCTTTGATAAGTGATCATTATGAGTCAGACTCAATAGAATCTGATCAATCCTTTTTTTTGTTGTTAAGGTGGAGCACTAAACCACGAAGTCTCTTTCTTTACCATCAATTGAATCACTATTCGAGACCCAGGATTCTATTTTTTTTTATCATCAATCTGATGTGATTCTGCCCGCTCCCACACATCCATCCATGTCTCGGAGCATATCCATACCTCGGAGGGCAACCATACCTCGGAGGGCATCCATACCTCAGAGCACATCCACACCTCGGGGAGAATTTTTACCTTGGATAACATCAGTCCATCCATGTCTCGGACAACACTGGTGTCATCCATGTCTCGGACAACACCAGCTCCTTTGGACATCAACAACACATTTACACCTCGGACAATATTCCACCTTGGCTATCAACTATATCAGACATCTGATCTCGGACTTCGGACATCGGATGTAACTTAGCTTAGCCAGACACAACTTAGCTCCGATAGACGTCAGTTAGCTCGGCTAGACACAAGTTAGCTCAGACAGACAACAGTTAGCTCGGATAGGCCATAAGTTAGCTCGGACATCAGGCAGACATAAGTTAGCTCGGTTGAAGACATAATTCAGCCTAGATGTCAAAGTCAACTCGTTACCTAATTTGCGATTGACTTTATTTCTTGTTGGGTTTTTATTTATTTATTTTCTGGACAAATAACTTTAGGAAGGTTTTTATTTTATTGTAAATTAATTAATTCCTAATTTAATATAAAGGAATTAATTAATCAAACTTAGATTAGGAAAGGAAGTATAGTTGTGGCCAACTAGGTTTCTTTATGTGTGTGATCGGTTTTTCCTAGGGTTTTTAGGGTTTATGTTGTTTCTTTCAAAGCCTATTTAAAGGCTTATTTTTTTCAATAAGAGGACAACTTTGATTTGATTGAGAAAATACTAGTGAGATTAATTATCTCTTTGTTCTTTGAGAACACCTAAAACACCATTAGAGAATTGGTTGTTTTAGCTTGACTTATCAATAGGTTTTCCATCCCCTATTGTGGCGTCTACATTATACCAAGATTTCTAACCACAGGTTGGTTAAGGGTTGAGGTAAATTCCATTAGAACTTGAACTTAATTAAGATCCAGGCTAATATAATACGGGTTTAGGAGCAGGTCGTCCTAGGTTCGTATCATTAAAAAAAAAAAAAAAAGAAAGAAGAAACCCGAATAAAAATAAAAATAAAAATATTCGGTTGGGTTAAATTTGGTGTTGAAGTTTGTTGTTGGGAATTTCTTGTAGCTGCTGATTTGTTGGTCATCTTTTCAATATTTGGAGTTGTTGGAGATTATTATTGTTGCAAAGAAAAAAAAAATTGGATTAAAATTGCTAAAGGAATTGATACATAAAAGCTTGGATTACTGAGAACACAACTAACAATCATTCAATATTTTTGGTCTACTTGATTCTTGTTGAATTTGAC
Source organism: Ziziphus jujuba (assembly GCF_031755915.1). Lineage (NCBI taxonomy): Eukaryota > Viridiplantae > Streptophyta > Magnoliopsida > Rosales > Rhamnaceae > Ziziphus > Ziziphus jujuba. Next base: position 3,066,643 of record NC_083389.1, on the reverse strand, counting down.
TTTCCTTTGCCACAATTTTATTCTTGGACTCTTAAACTACTACCATCTGGTGCAGTTTTCAAAAATTCCAACGTTTTCCCATTATTTTGTGTTTTCTTGTCTAGAAAGCCGAAATATTAGGATTTGTTGGATTCTTTCGGTATTGCCTACTTTTTGCTACTGTTTTGTTGATAGGTTTAATTAAAACATACTTGTGATCTAATTGCTGTATTTAAGTGTGTTTAACTAGAACTTTGAGATAATTTTTAAAGTGGAAAAAGGCAAGAGAGTGCGAGCTTAAAAGAGGGTAAAAGCTGAAACAAGTGTGCAAACACGAGTGTCGGGTCCTTATTTGAGTGAAACACGCAAGGGAGTGAAATTGGTAAGGTCTTATTTTATTTTTATTGCATTATTATACTAACATGACAGAATCAAGAATGAGGAGAGGAGAGCCACCCTTGAGGATCAATAAGGAGGAGTCAGTAGCATTCCATGGCGATGCCCGAGCTACCGGGAGTGGAGATCAAGTGGACATGAGAGCTGTTTTGGAGTCAATACAGCGGGTTAGTGCTCAAGTTGAGCATATGAATCAAAGAATGGGAAGGCTAGAAGCCTCACAAGGAATGCCGAATACAAGAAATAGGCAATAATTCCATGGAGGGCGAGGCCGAGGATGAGGAGGTCGCGAGAGACCGAGAGAGGAAGTTGATGAGGAGCCATTCGGTGGAGACTTTGAAGAAGGTATGGATGAAACTTTTGCTGTTCAAGATAGAGCTGGCCGTGGAAGATATAGGAGGGAAGATACATATGATGATTTGGGAAATATCAAGATCAACATCCCACCATTCATGGGAAAAAGTGATCCCAAGGCGTATTTGGAGTGGGAAGAAAAGATGGAGATGATATTCAACTACCATAATTATTCGGAGGGTAAAAAGGTGAAGTTGGCAGCAATGGAGTTTGGCCATTATGCACTCCAATGGTGGACAAATGAGCAAAGCACCCGAAGGAGAGTTGGTGATTACTTGATTACAACATGGCGTCAAATGAAAGGAGCCATGAGAAAGCGGTTTGTGCCATCTCATTACCATAGGTTGCTGTATCAAAGGCTTCGATGTTTGTCTCAAGGAAGTAGGTCCGTGGAGGATTATTACAAAGAGATGGAGATGTTAATGATGAGGCTGAATATGAATGAGGATAGAGAGGCAACAATGGCAAGATTTCTTGGAGGGTTAAACCGTGACATTGCCAACCAGCTTGAATTATAACAATACTTGGAATTTGAGGAGATGTTGCATGTAGCAATTAAGCTTGAGAACCAATTCAAGAGGAGGGGTGTTAGCACACGGCTTGGAGGAGTTTCTAGCAATGGAAGGACAAGTTCAAGTGGCTGGGAAAACAATTCCACTTATGAAAGCAAGCTAAAGCCGAAGCTTGGTGAAGAAGCTACTAACCGGCCAAGAAGGGAACTTAAAACTGAATCTGCCCAAGCCATTAAAGGCGAGATAAAATCTGATCCTAAACCTCAAAAATCCAGAGAAATAATTTGTTTTAAGTGCCAAGGAAGAGGACACATAGCCAGCCAATGCCCAAATAGAAGAATCATGGTATTAAAGGGTGACGGTGAGCTGGAATCTGCAAGTGAAGAAAGTGAAGTTGAAACCAAGCAAGAGGAGGATTGCAATGAAGATGAAGCCGAACCTGTAGATACATCTAATGCCGAGTTGAGCTTGGTTTCAAGGAGAGTACTTGCTGTCTACAAAGATGAAGAGCAGATACAAAGAGAAAACATCTTCCACACTCGCTGTGAAATACAAGGTAAAATTTGTAGCATGATTATAGATAGTGGGAGTTGTACTAATGTAATAAGTAACCTTGTAGTTGATAAATTGGGCTTAAAAACAATAAAACATTCTGAACCATATAGATTACAATGGCTTAATGATAGTGGTGAGATGAAAGTAAACAAACAAGTCAAAGTAAATTTTAATATAGGTAGATATGAGGATGTAGTTTTATGTGATATTGTACCCATGATTGCTAGACATATACTACTAGGTCGGCCATGGCAGTTGGATAAAGATGCTACTTATTTTAGTCGAGAAAATAGTATTGTTTTCAGGTTTAAAGGGAAGAAAATCAAGCTAGAGCCATTATCTCCTAAGGAGGTTTACAAAGACCAATTAAAAACGCAACAAAGGAGAGAAGCCGAAAAGCTTAAGGAAAAAGCAAGTATGGCACCAATGACTTCACCATCCTTTCAAGAAGGTGAGATTAAGGTTGCTGATCAAGGTAAGCTTTCTAAAACCCAAATTGAGTCGAAGAACCAAGAAAAAGCTGAGAGAGGGGTGAGAAAAGAGAGCAAACCTGAGAGCACCAAAAATCTGGAAATTTTCGCCAATGAGAGCCAAACCAAGGAAAGAAAAAGAAAAGAAAGAAAAGAGAGGAAAAACCAGAATTTTTATTTGAGTTTTAGGAATATTAATAAGGCTATTGAATGTACAAAACCCTTGTTGGTCATGATTTATAAAGAAAATTATTTTAATGATCAAACTAACTTTGAAGAACTTGAATTGCCAAGTTCAATGATTTCTCTTTTGAAGGAATTTGGAGATGTCTTTCCAAATGAAAGTCCAAGTGGACTACCATCCAGTTAAGAGGGAAAAGGTGAGCTTGCTGTCCAAGGTAAGTCTTCTAATACTCAGGTTGTGTGGAGAGATTTTAATAAAACCAAGAGTGAGAAATTTGGTGCAAAAGCCGAGAGTGAGGAAGGTGAGATGGCCATGAGTGAGAAAGGAAAAGGAAAACAAGAAAGGCAAAATATAAATCTTTATCTTAGCTTTGGTGATGTTAATAAAGTGATTATGAATAAGCAATCATTGCTGACCATGAATTTGAAAGATATTTATTTAAAGATGTCTTTATCTGCATTGTTGAGAGCTTTACTTAGTGGCAATTTGAAAATTTGGAAAAGATTATTTGCTAACTTTAAATAAAGTAATTTTTGCTATAATGAGCATGAATTTTTAGTCGTTGTTGTGATAGTGTTTGATCCAAGAGATTTGCATCTAAGAAAGGAAAGGTTTCCCGAGTAAGGGAAGTCCAAGCTTATGCTGCGTCGAGATGGAAATTTGATTTGGTTTGATTTGCTGGGTGAGTATAATGTTCGTACTACATTTAATGTTGCTGACTTATCTCTTTTTGCTACAGGTGATGCTCTTGATTTGAGGATAAATCCTTTTCAAGAGGAGGGGAATGATGTGATTCTGCCTGCACCCACACATCCATCCATGTCTCGGAGGATATCCATACCTCGGAGGGCAAACATACCTCGGCTACCTCGGAGGGCATTCATACGTCGGAGCACATCCACACCTCGGGGAGCATTTTTACCTCGGACAACATCAGTCCATCCATGTCTCGGACAACACTGGTGTCATCCATGTCTCGGACAACACCAGTTCTTTTGCACATCAACAGCACATTATACCTCGGACAACATTCCACCTCGGCTATCAACTATATCGGACATCTGATCTCGGACTTCGGACATCGGATGTAACATAGCTTGGCCAGACACAACTTAGCTCGGATAGACGTCAGTTAGCTTGGCCAGACACAAGTTACCTCGGACAGACATCAGTTAGCTCGGATAGGCCATAAGTTAGCTCGGACATCAGGCAGACATAAGTTAGCTCGGTTGAAGACATAATTCAGCCTAGATGTCAAAATCAACTCGTTACCTAATTTGCGATTGACTTTATTTCTTTTTGGGTTTTTATTTATTTATTTTATGGACAAATAACTTTAGGAAGGTTTTTATTTTATTGTAAATTAATTAATTCCTAATTTAATATAAAAGAATTAATTAATCAAACTTAGATTAGGAAAGGAAGTATAGTTGCGGCCAACTACGTTTCTTTATGTGTGTGGGCAGTTTTTCCTAGGGTTTTTAGGGTTTATGTTGTTTCTTTCAAAGCCTATTTAAAAGCTTATTTTTTTCAATAAGAGGACAACTTTGATTTGATTGAGAAAATACTAGTGAGATTAATTATCTTTTTGTTCTTTGAGAACAAAACACCATTAGAGAATTGGTTGTTTTAGCTTGACTTATCAATAGGTTTTCCATCCTCTATTGTGGCGTCTACATTATACCAAGGTTTCTAACCACAGGTTGGTTAGGGGTTGAGGTCAATTCCATTAGAACTTGAACTTAATTAAGATCCGGGCTAATATAATACGGGTTTAGGAGCAGGTCATCCTAGGTTCGTATCACAATCTAACCACCGTTCACGTTTTTTCTTTTTCTTATCAATGACTAGGTCTGTTTACTTGTATGACTTAGATGTCTCATATTTCTCAAAAACGCTGATTTGATTGATGGGATTTGGTATGGTACTTATGAAATCGATGATATCGAGGAGATTGATATTCAAATATTTCTTCTTGGAACATATTGAGCCGGACCACCACCCCATAGCATGTTGCCACCAGAAGTAGAACCTCGTATTTCTTGTAGAGAATCTCCTAATTGTTGTAGAGCAACTAGACAGAGATTCTTTAACCAGAACAAATTTAGTTCAGATGTAGGATACCTATCCAAAAGTTTTCGCAACTCAATTGTGTATGATGAAATCATCAAAGATTTGACCCTTTCGAACTCTATTTGTAACTCACTATAGGCTTGAGAAACAAAGATAGGGTGTTTTCGAATGAGATATCTAGCAATAAGAAGAAGGAAAAGGATTGAATAGAGGAACTCCTGAACATTTAGCGATCTAAGATGTGTCGATATTATTTCAATGAATAATTTCTTCAGACAGAAGAATATTATGTAAACACTTGCTCGAAATCTCACTTATTAGATTCCATTATGGAAGACACAGTTTTTTCTGAAGAATTCGCCATGACACATCTAATCCACGCATAATATCATGAAAAATGGATACAAATTTTTGGCTGCTACTTAGTGTAGGCAATAGGTCTGAATATCTGAAATTTTAGATATGAATAAGACGGATTCATATCTGAAAGAGGTTGACAATAAGTTCTTTAAAAATTGACTACTTGTCCCTCTGTTAGAAGTGTTCCAAAAATATCTGCAATTGAGCAAATAGCTCTACAAATGAATGGATTGGCTCGAATTGGAAAATGGAAAGATTTGTACAAGTTATACTTTTCATTGCCATTTTGTGGAAAATCGTTAAGTATGAATATGTTAGACACCTGTAACTCAATTGCTGGAATAGTATCTCTCTCCAAAAAAACATATTTTTTTTACTGCCGCATAAAGAAATTTGTTGCAAGTGAATAAGATATTGAGGAATTGTCCATAAGTACAATCATAATTATTGATACTGGCCTTTTCCACAGAAAAAGGGAATCCTTTGTTATAATAACAGCATAAATGATGTTGATTATTCAAGAATCGAAGTCGATTTGATTTACAAAAAGAAGATATCAATGAATTTCTATGAAATGGTTTCACGGGATTTAAACAATTGTCTTGATCGTGGGATATCATTGAAAAATAGGAATCCATGTTATCAAAAGATTTCCTACGATTATTTCTAGTATGGAATGAGTCAATCATCCACTTTGGTATCTTATTGAACAAAAATGGTGATATTGTTCCTCCATTGATCAAGAATTTTGCTTTTTGGGAAGTATCATGATCATCCAATAAGAAGGGTTTCCATTTTTTCAAAAGAACGATTTAAAGACCTATTGATTCTAACAACTGATTGCATCAGACCTTTTAATTCATAGATGTGGATCTCGGACCTATGAATGGGGATGTTTCAGAAACTTATAAAGAAAAAAGAAAATGAGTTAGACAAAAAGAGAAGAAACTTGGACAAAAAAAGAAGTAACTTGGACAAAAAGAAAGGAAGTGGCTTAGACAAATCTTTTTTGTTGATGACCTCAAACCAATCAACCAAATATTGATTAATACGTAATTGATCGAACACTACTTGAAAATGAAAATGGCTCTTTTGCTCATAAATGAAATGCTCCAAATGTTCCTGTAAATTCTTGCTCCCATTGGATAATTTGTATCTATATGCATTAGGATCCCGATTCATGGATCTCTTGGTTCGAGAAATAAAAATAAGAGGATCGAACCATTTCTTCTAACTCTTTTTCAAATTTGATAAATGCTAGTTGATCGTATATTTCATTATAGTTCTATGATTCAAAGTATCATTTCCTATTTGATCCCTTTGAATTCTATATTCAAAGTTGCGATCAGATCTATTCATTGAAAGGAATCGATTCAATACATTTCTTATGTACCCATAGGTGCTATATTGGATTTGAATCAGATTTTAGATCAATCTATATTGATTGACTGCCTCCATTATGTTGTTGCTAGCAAATACCATCAATTTGGTTCTGTATCTTCCAAATCATTCCCGTAGGAAGTCCGGAGCCATTTTTTTTTTATCCTTCGATAAAAAGATTCATTTTCTTCATAAAAAACAGGAGGTAGAACCAATAAAGATTTCTTTTTCGATTCATCCTTGGAGTTGAATGCCTCATTCAAGAATTGTTTTTTATCCAATCTATAGGAATCAATAGAAAAGGCAAATCCCTTATATACAACAGATCAGGCTCGGTTATTGATAGGGTGAATGGATCTGCTATTTCTTGAACTTCTGATTCAAAATCATGGTGTAACCTGTATCCCCCCTGTTCCGATTATGGAATAGATGAAATAAATTCAAAAATGGATTTTTGTTCAAGAATGAAATCCTATTAGAACTATAAAGTTCATCCTTCATAACCATATCACATCTCGGATCTGATGAAATAGGATTAACTGAGACGATATTTTATAAATACGAAATTATCTTGAATATATTAACTATTTCTTTATTTTTTCGATCACCTGGAAATGACAAAAGAAATATCTTGTTCTTTCTTCAACAATTTCTGAACTTTAGTGGACCTCTCAGTAGGATTCAAACCAGATGAAGTTCTAACCATCTGTCAGAGAAAAAAGAATGAATGGATCTTATAGGATTCCCAAGAAATTCTTCGATTTTTCTGGAAGTAAATGGTTATTCATCTGCTTCTCATGTTCCGTGAATAGCCAAGACATTGAGGAATATATAGAAGGCATTTAAGGAATCGGTCTTATTCTATCTCTGTTCGTTCTGTTTGAAGAAAGGAAGAATCCCAGATAATCGATCTTTCTTTTAGTTGTTGAATCTCTCTTTGATTGATCAATGTGCGATATTCTAAATCCTCATTACTAATGGAATCGAAATGATCTCTGGATCGATCAGAAGATCCTTTCAATTGGATAGAATTCGTTATTTGAACAAAACTGGATCTTGTGGAATCATATTGAATATTTGACGATGCATTCCGTACCTTGCTAAAAAGTTGATCCTTTGTTTACCAACCATACATTGTCTAACCAGATCAAATTCTCTCTCGATATGATCCTCAAAAAAACTCCGATTCGTGCGGATTCTTCCCCTAACTAAAGAAGAGATCTTGGCGGAATTGCCACATATGAAATTGAGCATAATTTTGCAAAGAAATAGCCTACTTGTTTCTCGAGAAGAGATGGGAAACATGCTCAATATCATTTTATTGAATAGTTGACCCAGCTCGTTGTTGTTTGAAGAAACCCTTCGTTTCAATTGGTATTTTTTCACGAAAAGCAAACATGAGATAACAAATCCAGTCTTTCACTAAGATTTCGAATAGCTATCCCGAATTCAAGTTGAGTATGTTTCGCCTCTTCCTTAGAGAAAGACGATCAAATAATTCCCAATCATGGCCCTTATGGATCGGATCACCCATAGAATATACAAAAAGAAACTCTAGATATTTGATATCTTTCTCTTTGAATGAGATCTCAATTCCAACGATGGTTTTATTAGATATCTTACAACTAGAATCCCTCTTTTTTTCTGATCCAGTTTCTCCACCATCGTGAACCCTAGTTAGACTCAGGCATGATACACTTTTTAGTTCTTGGGAGAACCAAGTACTCTATTTCAGATCCAGGAGATAGCCCTCATAAAACTTTTTTTTCTTTTGGAAGACACAAGAGCGAAACAACCAACCCATTAATATTGGAAAACCTAAAAGATTCTTCCAATGTATCATTTCTAGGTCCAATGAAAGTCATAGGTATAAGAAGAAGCCCTGTTAAATAGAGATTTTTTTGTTTCGACCATCTTTCCATTGTTAATACGATTTATAAGGACTACTACTACAAATAGTACTACACCCTTGATCGTGAAATATCGATTTCTTGTTGAACCCTATAAATGTGAATTGCGTGAAAGTAGGATACTCCAAATTCAGGATTCCAAGAGTTTTATAAAACATACTTGATGGAAAAAAAATGTGACTGAAAGATCCCACTGAATTGAATCGGGTCCATGAATCTAAGAAGTAGTGAGAATTCTTGATCGCTCTCAATATCTCTCTTAATTCAAAAATCTAGGATTTGAATTGATGTCCTTTCATTGAGTCCTCCTAAATTGCATTGATTTACCCTAAAGATTTCATTTGAATTGACATTTGGTTATTCACCATGTATGAGGATCCTCGCTAAGCATCCATGGCTAAATGGTTAAAGAGCCCCACTTATAATTGGTGAATTCGTACGTTCAATTCCTACTGGATGCACGCCAATGGGACCCTCCAACAAAATAAGTCTATTGGAATTGGCTCTGTATCAATGGAATCTCATCATCCATACATAACGAATTGGTGTGGTATATTCATATCATAACATATGAACATAAGAACTAGCATTCTTATTGAGACTAGAACTCATAGGGAAGAAAATAGATTTATGGATGGACTCAACTATGCAATATTTACAGACAGAAGTATTCAATTATTGTTGAAAAATCAATATACTTCTAATGTTGAATTAGGATCAACTGGGATAGTAATAAAGCATTGGGTTAAACTTTTCTTTGGTGTCAAGGTAATAGCCATGAATACTCATCGACTCCCGGGAGAGTATAGAAGAATGGGACCTATTATGGGACATAAAATGCATTACAGACATATGATCATTACGCTTCAACTGGGTTATTCTATTCCACCTGTTAGAAAGAAAAGAAATTAAATCAAAATACTTAATAGCATGGCGATACATTTATACAAAACTTCTACCCCGAGCACAC